>NC_056732.1:27732762-27772762 GCF_019279795.1 Protopterus annectens | reverse complement strand
TCACCGACACGCCGGAACATCGACAGCGAAATCGGGAGCCGCAGAAGAGCGAAAGTGCAGAAGACCGACGCGACGGGACCCAGAAGATCGACAGTGCAGAAGACCGACCCGACGGATGAAAGCACCGGCGCTGAGGATGCCGAAATGGGAAAAGGCTGTGTAAGTATGCGGTAGTGACGGACGTTAGGGTGCGAGTAAGGTAAGTGTGGATAGGGGTGGGTTAAGTGAGTTAGGGTTAGGAGCGGGTCAGGTAAGTGTGCGGTAGTGAATGTGTTTGGGTTAGGGGATAAGTGAGTTAGGGTTAGGAGCGGTCAGGTAAGTGTGCGGTAGTGATTGTGTTTGGGTTAGGCGGATAAGTGAGTTAGGGTTAGGAGCGGGTCAGGTAAGTGCGGTAGTGATTGTGTTTGGGTTAGGCGGGATAAGTGAGTTAGGGTTAGGAGCGGGTCAGGTAAGTGTGGTAGTGACGGACCTTAGGGTTAGGGTTTGGGTCAGGGTTGTAGGTAGTTGTGTATGTGAGGTTTAGTGTGGGTTTGCAGGGATTTTGGTGTGCTTGTGTTGTGTATGTGGTTTTTGGATGGGGAATGTGTTTTGTTTGTTGATTGTGGTGTGTGAAGTGTATAAGGTTTCGTGTTTGTGTACCGTCGGTTATTTCGTTGTCGGGCATGTGGATTTTCGTGTTTTTGTACTGTCGGTTATGTGGTTTCGGTGATTGCGTTGTCGGTGTTGTGGTGTTTCGGTGAAGTCAGGTAGAACCATATATATATATATATACATAAATATATACATACGCACATACTGTCTGTAGAATACATACATACCTGCAGCATTTTGATAAATTTTAAAATGAACAGTGTAATAAACAAGTAAAAAATACCAATATTTAATAATACACAAACAAGAAAACATTAAACAGTGTACAACTATAAACAAAATCCCAGTCAGTAATGCATTTGTGTAAACCAATATGTCAAAATCTAGAGATATTAAACATCTAAGGCTGCAAAACAAAAACAACTAATGCAATAAAACACCATGTAAAAATCTTAAAACTACTTTCTTAATCTGTTATAGATAACTTATGTTCTATAAAGTACTTGAACTTAATAACTGAAACTATCTTAATTGTTCTGTTCTACATTAAGTCCCATTCCACTGTAATGTAGAATTGTAATAATACAGTTACCACAATTAATAATCACGATTGTCTCTCTAAATCAGAGTTCCATTGTCCAAAAGCAGTTTACTGCCACGTCAGATCTTTTGAGATAAGATGGCATTTGATGGCTCCTACACTCATAAAATCCCAAAGTTTTTGCTGTAGGAGCATGACCAGAAGAGATGTAGAAAATGAGTGTCGTGTCCACAGGCAGGACAACAGGGCAAGTTTGGGTGGAGCAAGGTGACTTTTTTTGCAGGGTCAAACACTAAAAATATCACAAACTGAGTATTCTCTAAATTGTTTTAAAGGAAGTATTGCAAGAAAATTTTCCCATTGATAGGTCCAGTTTTATCTAACTGTAGAGCTGGATGAAATTAGTCCCAACATGAATAGTGAAACAGATTGTCACCTAACTTAATTTTCAAAAACAAAAAATACATCAATGGCATAGGCTTACAGGCTAGCAGATTTCTCTTTAAAAGCAATAAAATTTGGAGGGGGGGGTGAATTTCAAAAGGCATTTGCACTAAACTCAACATGCTGACAATGGTCTAAAATATAAGTGCAACATAGGTGGTTCCATAACAATGGCCTAAAGTATAAGTGCAACATAGATGATTCCATAACAATGGCCTAAAGTATAAGTGCAACATAGATGATTCCATAACAATAGCCTAAAGTATAAGTGCAACATAGATGATTCCATAACAATGGCCTAAAGTATAAGTGCAACATAGCTGATTCCATAACAATGACCTAAAGTATAAGTGCAACATAGGTGATTCCATAACAATGGCCTAAAGTATAAGTGCAACATAGCTGATTACATAACAATGGCCTAAAATATAAGTACAACATAGGTGATTCTACAACAACGGCATAAAGTATAAGTGCAACATAGGTGATTCCATAACAATGGCCTAAAATAGAAGTGCAACATAGATGATTCCATAACAAGCAAGCAATGGATGTACATTATAATGCAAAATGGTCTATTATGACAGTAACATCAGTGGTCTGACAATCAGTTTCAAAACACAATGTCTGCACCAAACAAAAATGAAGAACATTGAAAGCAAATAAGCAAAAAGACAAACCCAGACTAATTCACAGTTGAGGCCATATACATCTTCAAAAAAAAAACTATTTGCAAACTATGCAGAGTATCTCAAACCAATGCAATATACTGCAGGCAGGATCCAACAGGTAGGAGTGCTGCTGGTCATGATGGAGGATTACCAGCAAATGTGGCCACTAGTCAGAGGACATCCAGCATGGAGGCAAGTCAGGTTGCAGCTAATCAAGCTCTTTGGCCACTACATTATCAACAGAGGCAAGAGAGAGCTGGTGCAGACCCCCTGTGGGATATGTACACTTCACTTGTCCCTATGAAGTCTGTGGGGGTAACCCACTCCTGCTAGAAACTAAAATTATCCCATGTCTTGGTATACTGGCTTCTGGTACATTCCACTTCCATGGATTCATGTTGACAGACTGGGAGCAGTTCAATCAAACACAAATGAACCAAAAGCATTTAGCCAAAAGCACTTTTGGCAAAATTCAAAAAAAAACTTTTTTTGCCAGAGGGCAAGATCTCCCTGCAACCATATGTGGTGCACACCCTCCAAACTTAAATATACCTACTCCAAGTTTGCGCAACAGGGGAGAAAATGGAAATTTCCACTATGGTTAACCATTTTCTGGGAATTTTTGTTCAACTGAGCTGCCTTTGACAAATTGACACATTCCCTGTGGCACATTGGTGATATGATGTCAGTGTCCCAGAGAGCTGCATGTCACATTTTACAATTGTTCCTGGAAACTATGTGCCACAAGGCAGATGAAGACATCCATCAAAAGAACAACAGACTGCCATGGCACATTTCTATGGCATAGCCAATTTCCCCATGTGCTTGATGCAGTAGATCACACCCACAAACCAGTGAAATCCTCCATCACTTCCACAATGCTGCATCACATCCCTACCACAGCATTTTCATCTACTGGCCTCACATGTCACATCACAGTGCTGTGGCTCCATACCACTTGCAAATATACGTGCACTCTGCTGCTCTGCACTACCTGTAAGGTGACATGGACTTACAGAGTTACTGTGTGTGTGTGTGTGTGTGTGTGTGCGTGTGTGCGTGTGTGTGTGTGTGTGTGTGTGTGTGTGTGTGTGTGTGTGTGTGTGTGTGTGCAATATATGAGTTGTGTCTACTTTACACTACTGTGCTATTACAGTTTTTATAACAAAGTACTGTTACACATAGACGCTTTAGTTGGCAGTAATACGCAGTAACATATATCTTATATAGCATAGGCTAGATTCATACTTGCTGAATCTAAGCTGTTTGTTATTACTGTGCTCTAAGCCAGCCATCTTACATTAAGAGGCCCTCCCCTTTACCCTTGTTGCAGAAATGTGTAGTTCAGGTTTCATATGAGTTGAGGATAGCTGGAGAAAGGCTCAGTTTGGGGCTTTCCCATCGGTAGTTTGTCTTAAAACTGTTGAATTTCACCTGTATTTAAGCCTTGCATTTGCAAGGGTTTGCTGTCAATTAACTGGAGGTGCTCAGAGTTTGGTGAGTTTAGCCAGTTATCTGGAGTGCATCTGAAGTGAAATCCAAAGCATCCACTGCAAACAACAGAAAAAGAAGTATATCTAAAGCCTGCATTGCACTTTGTTAACTGTATTTGTTTAAATTATTGCTTCATTTTTGCTGATTGTGTCTGCATTTTTTTCTCCACTTTGAAATTCTGTACTACTGCCTTATACAGCATAGGCTAGATTCAGACTTGCTAAATTTTGGTTGTTAGCTATCACTGTGCTCTAAACCAGACATCTTACATTAAGAGGCCTCCCTGCACCCTTTGTGGCAGAAGTGTGTAGCTCAGGTTTCATCTGAGTTGGGGACTGCTGCAGAAATGCTCAATATGGGGCTTTCCCATTGGTAGTTTGTCTTAAAACTGTTGAATTTCTCCTATATTAGCCCTGCACTTGTGCGTAGCTGCAGATCGCACAACGGAGGTTAGCGTTACCCTGTACAGACACAAATGCCTGGAAACTTAAATTTTCCCTAGATGTCTGTCAGTAGGACCCTCCCAAGTCCCCTGTTGATCTACAGGTGACTGATCTACACAGACTGAGCAACATCACCACAGCTCTTCACCCTAAACTGTAAACAGAATAAGCCCCTCTGTTATTCCTACATCATAAAGTAATCTAATGTACCCACTCCCCAACAGTACTACGGTATAAACCTGTCACTATGGATGGTCATTTTCCCACAATTTCTCCAACCAGGCTGATTGACTTGAGCATCCTGCGGTAATGCAGTAATTGCCTCATGTATACTGGCAACCACTTAGTCCTGAAACAAACAAATACTGTACATGAGAGATGTAATTATGCTAGAAATTTGGAAACAATCCTCTCATGTAACAAAAACAAGACATCAAACAGGTTGTCAGCTCACGCACTTCACCTTTCACACAAGTTCAGGACACAACATACAAACCCACATACTTGGACATACTCACTAGAAGCCTACCAAAAGTTTAGAGGCCTCCCAAGTACAAATTGTCTGCACACACCTCAACATGTATAGAAACCACTGAACTTTACCCACATATCGGTGTCTCACTAAATAAGCCCCCTAAGGCAAAACACCTCAAAACCTACTGTCTTGGTCATCGGAGACTCCATAGTGAGACACACAGATGTCCCCCTCACCAGGCTGGACAGGAGAAGGTCACAGTCAACTGCCTATCGGATGCCAGGATCCATCAGATCATGCATGCACTCCGGTCTCTCAACTACAAGTACTGTTATGACACTGTCATAGTCTATTTTGGTGTGAATGACTTGAGAAGTACCTCCCGGGACTATATGAAGAGAGACATGACTGAACTCTCAGATTATGTGTCCCAGGCAGGTATGACCCTAGCCCTAGGGTTCGTGAAGGGACGATCTTGTCTCCTGAACTTGATTGACTTCTTCAAATCAGTCTCCAGAGCCATGGACAAGGGTAAGGTTGTCCACACAGCCTATCTAGACCTTGCCAAGGCCTTTGACACTATCCCTCACTCTGGAATCATAGATAAACTTACTAAGCTGGGCATTAATCCCTACATCACCGAATGGGTTGCTAACTGGCTTACTGATAGAACCCACACTGTAAAAGTAGCGGACTCCAAATCCAGCTCCAGACAAGTGACAAGTGGAGTACCTCAGAGTTCAGTCCTGGGACCGCTCTTGTTTGGCATCTACTTCTCTGAAGTGCAGGCCAACACTAAGGGACTCTGGATAACAAAGTTTGCAGATGACTGCAAACTGGGAGCCATTACTGAATCCCCAAATGATGTGGATACTTTACAAAAGGGCCTTACAGAAACAGATGCTTGGTGCCACAGCCATGGGCTCAAGCTCAATGCCAAGAAATGTATAGTTATCCCCTTTGGGAAAAAACATGTATCCGTTAATTACCATATAGGTGGCAGTACACTAAACACCGAAAGTTTGATAAGAGACTTAGGGACACAGGTGGACAGTGGTCTCACCTTCGATAACCACATCGCCACAACAGTCAGGAAATCCTTCTATGTGGCACACCTCATCACTAAGGGCTTTTCATCCAGAAAAAAGGAGGTCATTGTCCCACTGTACTCATCCCTCATTAGACCCATTATAGAATACTATGCCCTTTTTGGTATGTACCTCTCAACACATCTGCAACAACTGGAAAGACCACAGAAATACATCACTAAAAGAATCACAGGCCTAAAGCAGATGCCCTACGCTGACTGCCTTAAAAAACTCCAGCTATACTCTGTTGCATATCGTCTACTCAGAGGCGATCTTTGCTTAACATACAAGGCCATGTCAAACCCAGAGCTGTTGGACATTCTACACTTAAAGAAATCCCAATCCCTCAGAGCCACATGCTCCAGGGATCTAAACCTTGTCATCACAATAAACAAAACATGCTTGAGGGATAGGTTCCTGACCCAGAGACTCCCCAGACTCTGGAATAGATTGCCCATACATGTCAAGCAGAGTGCCTCTTTGGTCCTCTTCAAAAGGAACCCTGACAATTGGATGGGAGAAAGGAAATTCACCCCGGGGATCATGTCAGTCGCCCTGCTAGACAGGGGTCCAGGGAAGTAAATAGTATGGGAAGAAATAGCCAGGGAATTGTTATGGCTAGGCTTGTACAGGCCCTAGGGCTGATAGCCTAGTACCAACCTATGAGCCTATGAACCTATGAACCTAAGCAGCATTCTACCTTCACCGAGGATGATGCCACAGTATAAACAAAAATTAGCTTAACTTCTGGTGTCATTTGGTCAACAGGCCATGCTGCTTTGTCAGACACAGTCTGCACCTGTCTCCCCTAGGCTTTTGGATACTGGCTAAAGTGCTTGCCTCCCCCATAGTGCCTTTTTGTAGGCAATGTCAGAATGACAACATTTCTGAAATCGCAAAATCCACCCGAGACAAACTCAAGCTGCTGCTGCTTAAGTCTAAGAACCTAAACACAAAACTGCACTTCCTGGAAGCATTCATCACCTTGGAAGATGTTGATGTCTGTGCAGTCACTGAAACATGACTCAAGGCCACAGAGAGCACCCCAGCTGTGCAAGACTACAATTCCTTCCACACATTCAGACCTTAGAATGAGCATGAAAGAACCAAAGGTGAAGGTGTATCCATCTTCATTAAAGCCGTACACCTCCAGATTGGTCAAACAGTACAACTCTCTCAAACTACTCCATGCCCAATTAACTGTAGCCAAAACACCAACTACGTCATTGCTAGCTATAGGTCCCCCTCCATGAACCAAGAGAAGCACAATACCTACCTGGACTTATAGGCGTCACTCACCATGCAGCCCAACACCTTAGTCATGCGAGAGTTCAATTATCCCTCCATCGACTGGTAACATAACAAGCTCAAACATACTCGCACAGAGGTTCCTGAACTTTGTGAATGCAAATGCTCTGGAACAGATAGTCTGCACCCACACAAGAGGCTAGAATGTCCTTGACATAGTACTCACAACATAGGCAGACACTGTATGATTCCCTTGCTGGTAAGGTCAGACCGTAAATCAGTCTCATTCAAAGTAACTATTGGACCCCACACCCCAAAAGGAGCAAAAAACTAAGGAATTTCTCCAAAGCAAACTACAGCCTACTAAGTGATGGTATAAAATGTTTTATACCACCTGCAAGCATAGGCAGTAAGGACGCCAATGCAGAGATGTACACAAATGCCTTGTAAATTCATCTTAGCTACTGTATAAATTCGGCATGTTATTGACTGGATTAAAACCAGGCAATCCTGAAAAAACAAGCCACCTTGGTGGACATCTTTTAAGAAGTTTGTCTTTTTTGTATTTGATAAGATTATTTGGGGCAATGGGGGGTGGATTTTGAGACTTGGCTTGAATTTAAAGAAATGACTTGGCAGTTGAGGCTGAATGCCACTAACTGCCCTGGTCTTAATGTGTGTGTGTGTTTCAGCTGTGTGTGTTTTGAAGATGAGCACTAATAAGTTAAATTAAAAAAATGGGGTTACCCTTATCTTAGGTTCCTAATGAGTATATACTTGTTTATATTTTACAATATATGAAGGAGGTGAACTGGCAGTTTTCACACGGCAATGAATGTTGCAGCAGGTATATTTATATTTACTTTCACTTTATTATACTTATTTGGTAACTGAAATTGAATGGAATTTAGTAGTAGTGGTGGCATTTGTAAGTCTTTACCACGCGTTAAATATATACACACACATTTATTTATTTATTTATTATTTGTTAACCAGGATAGTCCACTGGACACAGGTCCATTTTCAGTGGAGGCCCGAGGAGAAAAGCTCCACACATATGAGTAACATGTAACAAAAAACTACAAAGTTTACAAAGTATATTTAGATACAAAATGCAGTGAGTCTTAATTAATAGTAGTATATTCATACACAGCAGTCACAATTAGTGAAAACAGAGAAATCTTACAGTAATAGTTTCATTAGTCTAAAGAGATATATATATAATGACCTCAGTTATTGCTGGAGGGAGTCATGTGTAAGCCAACAACTTCTTAAAGGTTATTGGGGTCTAAACCATAACAATCTATTTTATTATATTGCATGTATTTCTACAGTAATATAATATAGACCTACCTGTTTATCTTGAGGTGTGAGATAGTTAAGGTGGTGTGGGGTCTAACATAGTGGAGGGTCTAGCCTGGTGAAGTGCAAGAACATAGCCAGTTATTACTGAGATGCAGTTTTAATGCTTTTTTTGAACTGTATGAAGGATGTCATAGTAGTTATGTCAAAGGGTAGAGCATTTCATATTTTGGATACATAATTAGAAAAGATGGCATCACCTGGTGTATTATTTGACTTAGTTGCTTTGAGAATAAGTTTGCTTCTGGAGCAAAGAGTTCTGTTATTGGTGTGGAGGTGAAGTAGGCTTTGCAATACAGGGTTTTTTTTCTGGTTGATATAAACTTTTATGGGCCAGAGAGAGTTCGTTGTAATGCAGGAGATGAGGAAGTTCCAGACAGCTGAGCAGCTTCAAGGATGAACAGTGGTTATGCTATATCTACTTTAATAGGTTTTTAGTGGTGTTCTTTATATACTTATCAATTAATTAGCTAACTAATTGTGTTATTAGAGGTGCTGGAGGGAACAGAGTTTATATATAATGATATTTTTGGTTATGGTTAATAACTCTGAAGAAGTCCTTGTTTTTTACAGATGAAAATACTAAGTGATTAATGGGTTTATTAAACAAACTGGAGTAGTTTCATCCATCTTGACGGTTTTCTGTGCACTTAGTGGTTTTTTTATAGTTTTCGCCTGCTTGGTTCATATTTATAGACTTTTCCAGGGCCTTTGACCATGATGATCACCCAAACTGGGATTAGTCCTGATACCATTACCTGGCTCCAAAATTACCTCTGCAACTGACATTTCTCAGTTAATTTTAACAACAGTACATCGTCCACCACTCACTTACTTGAAGGAGCCCCTACTGTCCCCCCTTCTTTTCTCCATTTTTATAAATAAACTTACACTTAACCTTCCCCAACTTTCAGTATAACTAAACACTGATAATATGGTTATCTTCTACTCTAACCACACAACTCATTCAATTCAACATGAGCTGAAAAAATGATTTCCTCTTCCTCATTAACTGGCTCAACAGCAAGAAAAAATCAATTACTTAACTCCTTAAAAGCTAAAACTTTGCAATTCACAACCCCCAATAAAAGGCAAAAGGACCCCAACTCACATCTTATCCTTGTCCACCTTAACAATGCCATTGAGGATGCTAACACCTTCAGATACCTAGGAGTAAGGCTAGATCTCTCACTTAACTTCCACCATCACCTCAAAACACAAGGAAAAATGTGAAGTCCCTAAACCTCTGAACCAACCAAATCTCCTTGTTCTTCTCCCAGTCAACAAGAAATGCTATTGGCAAAGGAATTCTTCTAGCCCAACTTAAGTACTGCTTACCTCTTCTAACACCATATAATCTCCAACTCTATCTGCCACTTCATTACCCCTTCCCCAAAGTTTGAACAACACTGTCTTACAATAACCAATGCCAACTGACAGATAGTTCAGCAGCAAGCCAATCTACTCCTTGGCACCAAACTTTTCAGGCTCCTGAAAGAAAACTCCAGCCTTCTCTATCCAGGAGCTTACTTAGGCAGCCTCTGTTATATAACCTTTAACATCATAATCACTCAGGTCCTCTCTATCAAGTACCTAAAACAAAACTTCAGTGCTGTAACCATTCCCTTTCCAACTTTGGACTCAATCTCTGGAGGATCTTCCCTCTTAAAGACCTCTCTAAATACTCCTCCTTTTGGGCATAACTTAAGGGACATCTCACAGCTGAAGATGCTTGCAAAAGCTCTGCATCAAGTCACATGACCTAGTCTCCCTAACCTCCAACTCAAACCGTCTATCATTTTCACTGTAGCAACTCTTCTCTAACTCCTAACATGTCTTACTCTGATGTAAATATTGTACATAGTGTTTTTGTTGACTACCTTCTTAAGTCATTTTTTATTTTATATTAAATATTCCTTTGATTTGATTTTAGAATAGCCTAATTATGGTCAAACTATGGTCCCAGGAAGGATAATGGATCACAGACACCCTCCCTGCAGCCATTCCAGTGTCCCATTATTACTTGGCTATTTCTCCCCACTTACCATAAACACTGTTCAACCCTGCGTGTGTTTAGACAATTTTTTTCTTTACTTCTACAGTGATTTCAGATATCTGTAATTAATTTAAAATTTTTATTTCAAATGTTATTGTGCAAACACGGATAGCCATTTGCTAAACAAAACAATATGATCTCACAATAAAAACGGACAGCGTGAACAACAGTAAACTCTGTCCTTGAAACTCACATTCATTGAAATGGCATTAAAACCCACATTCAAAGAAAATGCATCTGGCCAGTGATGGATTAAGTTTACCTTTGGGCTGTTTTCAAACCATAGGCCCCTTCCATACATTTTTGGACCATGCATACATTCATGTGTTCTTTGATGCATCTTCCTGATTGTATTCAATTATATTGCCTGTATAACACAGCACCACTTGGAGTGTGTTTTAAATTTGTAGTTTTGAACAATTTTCCAGTAAGCAATGAAACAAAATGCAGAAACCAATAATGGCAAAACTACCCATTTCAGAAAATTTCAACATAAAAGGCCACTCAAAACTCTGTCACTGCAATTCACTAATATCAGCAACAGACTGTGGTTAGGAAACTGACATGATGTTCACAGTTACTAGGAAACTTAGCCAAAGGAGGACACGCTCAGGACTGCAGTACTCCCCCTACCTTAAAGTACAACGCAGTATCAGCAATCTATTTACATGGGGTTGGAGTAGAACCCACAGCCTTCTACCCCCAAAGTAAATATTTAAGCTGCTATGCTACCAGCAATACTTTCCAATGCTATAGCATAAAACAGTTGCACATTGAAAATATACTTAGTTTCATAGATTAGTACTAGGTGAGTTGCCGTTGTGAGCCATTTCAAGGCTAGCCAATTATCCATTGTGAGATTCAAACACTGCACCTTGTGCTTGTAAGGCAAACACCTTAACCATTAGGCCACTCTCCTAACCTTAGCAAGAGCAAGAGTAAACTTCTGTTCCCTTGAAGCTCACAATTCCTTGAAAATATACCCCTGATGACAACCTCTCAACACAAGAAATCTGGACAAACCCAAAAAGAATGGAGAGGCAAAGGCCAAAATTAGGGACAGACTTTAAATATTAATCTTATAAACTTAGAAACTTGTTAGAATAAAACGTTTTGTGTTAACATCCCTTTTCTGAATAATACAAAGTCTGAAATTCAAATGTCTGTTATTATTAAGTGGTGTCAATCCTCAATAATTTGCCAGAAAACCACAAATCTGCTGAGGAACAGATCAAAAATGTGAGTCAAAAATCTGGACATTCTGTAAAAATCTGGACAGCTGAGAGAGTCTTGTAGATGGTGTAGAGGATTCAGGCTCTTGTCTCCTATAACCAAGGATCAGGGTTTGAGTCTAAGCAAATTAATTAACTAACTTGTTATTCATTAACCAACCTTCCATCCCTAACTTGGGCATTTTTCACATGCTAAAAAAAGAGAGAAATGACCAACCCTACCATAACTGATCATTACTAAATCACATACTTTAAGTGATTAATAGCAAATTAAAAGATTGGTAAAACTCTACTGGATCATGATGACAAACTCAATTAATCCATCAGGATTCACAAAATAAGTCACTGAGTGGAATTAAAAATATTCTCCTCTGCCTTCCAGAGGTTTATAATTGTTTGCTAGGCTAACAACCACAAGGGCCTTTTTAAGTCTAGCCATGCATCACAAATCTCTGAGAAGTTCTGATACCCTTGATAAGTGTAAGCATGGGCCTAGGAGATGAACCATTTACAGGCTACCTGTTTGCATTAGAGTCATAGGTGCCAATCCAGGGATGAATTTCCTGTTCCCCATCCAATTGTCCAAGTTGCACTTGAATTGGGTTGTGGAGGAACTCTGCTTCACATGGATGAGGAGCCTGTTCCATAGATGGGGTAGCCTCTGGGATACATACCTGTCTCTCCAGCAGGTCCTATTTATCTCACAGGCAAGGTTTAAGTCTTTAGAATGGGTAATTCTGGTGTTGCTTGTTTTGTGGATATGCAGGAGGCCCATCAGAGTGGGGTCTAACAATGCCCTGTATGCTAGGCATACATCTCCCCTCAAAAGCCTGTAGGAGACAGAATACAGGGATAGGGCCTTGAGGCGGTCAGCACAGGACATACTACTTATGTCCTGTATTCTTTTAGTGAGGAACCTCTGCGGACGTTCCAGTTGTTGGATATGCCTGGTTAGGTACATACCAAAGGGGCATTGTACTCAATGATAGGTCTGATGAATGCCAAATACAGTGGAACAATGACTTCATTGGACTTACATGCCATACATTTGTCTACAAGTTGCGCAACATAAAATGATTTCTTTCCACTGTAGACACATGGTGGTCAAATGCTAGATTACTATCTGTATGTGTCCCTATCCCTGACTACTGGGTTAACTCTAATAGGTGTGTTGTCAATATGATAGTTACCAGGTGACTTTCCAAAGGATACTGTTACACATTTATTGGTATTTACTTTTAGTCCATGGCTCTGACACCAGCTGTTTGTCTGTGTCAGCCTCTCCTGGAGAACATTTGTGTCAGTGTGAGATTCAATGACAGCTCTTAATTTGCAATCATCTGCAAATTTAGTCAGCCAGAGACCAATGACATTGGCCTTGTCTTCTGACAAGTAAATGCCAAAAAGGAGTGGTCCAAGGGGTTTACTATCAAAATGTCAATCACCCCTTGACGACACCACTAACACGAACTCCAAACTGCGACTGTTGATAATGTCGAACACCGATATTCCAAAATGCAAAACCTCTCCCCCCTTTTGACCCATAGTAGCACTTGTTTTGGAGTGTAGCGGTCGGAAATGTCAACTTTTGGTGTTTTTTGTCGATATCTTGAGGAATCAGCATTATGGCTTTTGCATAAAGGAGTCAACAGTATGTGCATTCGACGTTGGGCGATCGACATTTTTGATAGTAAACCGGTCCAAGGACTGATCCGTGAGGGACTCCACTTGTGATGGGCCTCTTTGTAGAGGTGGACTCCCCAATTCTAACTTCCTGGGTCCTACCTGTGAGCCAGGTGGCTATGCACCGAGTGACATACAGGTTTGTACCTAAGATCTTGATTTTGTCAACAATGCCCCAGTGGGGTATGGTGTCAAATGCCTTGGCCAGGTCAAGGTAGGCAGTGTGAACGATTTTGCCCTCAACCATTGTCTTGGTGACCTTCTCTAAGAAGTCTACCAAGTTGAATAGACATGATCTGCCCTTGACAAAACCAAACTGGGTTGGGTCCAGTGTCTGGAGGTTTACTATATCTCTATTAATCATCTCCAGGATAAGTCTTTCCATGGCTTTACATATAAGACTAGTGAGACTTATGGGTCTGTAGCTTCCAGGGTCTGTAAATGGCCCACCTTTGTGCAGAGAGATGGCTGTTGCCCTTCTACATTCATGGGGCATGAAGCCTGTTTGGAGGCTACAGTTAAATAGTAATTCCAGAGGCCCTGATAGGTCATGTTTCATGCTATTTAAAAGGCGTCCTGTGATATTGTCTGGCCCTGTTGATGCAGTGTTCTTGGTCTTAGAGAGAGCATTAAGGACCTTTTCCCTAATAGTAGTAGAGGTAGTTATATTCGATGATATTTCCTGAGGGAAGGTTGAGGGGGAGAGAGGAGTAAAGTTGGAGCTGAATTTATCAGCCAGGAGGTTTGCTATATCTTCTGGCTCAGTATAGGTGGCTCCATTTACAATGAGCTCTGCACACAATTGTGTACTGCCTTTGAGGTTGCAGACATTGCTAAGGAATGCTTTGTGGCTGTCCTTCGCCTGGGAGGTCAAATTTACCTCAAATTTGGCTTTGGCAGACTTTATTTGTCCTCTGATTTGTTTGGTTTGTTTGATGACAATGCTTTTATCCTGCTGGGTGCTGCACCTCCTAATTTTTGCCATGATTTTCTTCCTCCTGTTATACAGCCTATTGATTTAGTGATTCCACCAGGCTTGTTTTTTATTAGTTCTGTACTTCTTCCTGGTGGGTACAGCTGCCTCTATCCAGCTATTAATATGCTTGTACAGGGTTTCTGTGAACAGTTCTGCATAGGCAGCAGTGCTCTTAGGGTTTTTGGGGTATTGAAATTTTGCCAAGTTCTCACTTAATAGTAGGAGGTTAGCCTTAGAATAGCTCCTAAATATTCCAGGTTTAGCTGGGAGTCCAGGTTTTATTTTTAATTCAAAGGAAACCATTTAGTGGTCTGCCCTTAATATGGAAGGCATTCTAGTAGGGGGTGTGCAGCACTCTCCCATATTAGTGGGACCAGATCCAGTATGGTTGCACCCCTGGTTGGTGTATTAGACTATCTGATCAAGGGAGTTTGTGTTTACAAAATCCAGGAATCTCTGTGCATGTATGTTTGGTGTTGTATAAGATTCCCAGTTAATAGTGGGGTAATTAAAGTCACTCATGAATATGGTATTGTGTTGATGGTTAGCATTTCTAATAAGTTTAAATACATGGTATGGGTTTCCTGAGTCATAGAGGGGGGATCTATAGCTTGCAAGGAAGTGGTATTGGATTTTACCTATGGTGATTTGAACATGGAGCAGCTCAAATGCAGTGTCCTGTTTGACCAGCCTTGAAGTATATTTATTTTTTATGTAAATAGAGCCACCTCCACCTTTAGTCCCTGCCTTTGAAATAGCTTGCTTAAATGTGTGGAAGATAATATAACCTTGCACTGTCTGTGTGCACTCTGTGGCTTTAAATCATGTCTCGGTGATCGCACAGATGTCATCATTCTCAAGGGTTAAGAGAGCTTCTAGGGAGTGGAGCTTTTTGTTTAGACTCCTAGCATCAAGCATTATTTATCTCTTCACTGTATACTTCAAAAGAGCAATTAAAAATCTTCCACTTAAAAAAAATTGCATTTATATAAGGAAGTTTCAGCACCCACAACCACTTTACTTTTATATATATATATATATATATATATATATATATATATATATATATATATATATATCTAAAACAACACTAGAGTAGGAACCTGTCAAATGTGCTTGAAAAACAAGGCTAGGCTTAAAATATCCCCATGGAGGTCATTAACCTAGTAATCACCTATGAACCTAAGAGATACAAATGCACTGTTCAGAAACAGCAATTCAAAAAGAGCAAACATTTCCAATGTATACAGTGACAAGAAGCTGCAGAAAAGCATGCTTGTTTGCCCACTTCCAAATTGTTGTGCAGTCATGTGACTACAAATTTGTTCTAATGTATGGAACCAATGTATTTTATATGTTTAGATTGTTATTCCATGTTCTCAGAAACAATCGCACTGACAAACACAAGTCTGATTTTGCATTAAAATATATGTTCTCAAAACAGGGGATACCCTGATGTTGCTGTATGTGACAATGGCCGGAGTACAAAAGTTATGATTTCAGAAGCCCTGTGCATGAGAGTGAATTCAGATGTATCATGTCCCTTCCATAGGTGTGTACTAGGCTAATGGCCCTGGAACCTTTACAAGCCTAGCCCACAGGATTACCCTAGCATCGTGCCACTCAACCTTAGTTCCTAGTGCCTCTGTCAAGTACAGCCACTGGAGTGATCCCTGAGGTGAATTTTCTATTTTCCATCCACTCATCAAGATTTCTTTTGAAGAGGGCCAGTAAGGTGTTCTGCTTGTCATGCATGGGAAGTCTATTCCATAGCATGGGCAGTCTCTGGGTTATGAACCTGTCCCTCCAGTATGCTCTGTTGATTGTGGAAATGAGGTTGAGGTCTCTGGAGTGTGTGGTGCAGAGGGATTGGAATTTCTTCAGGTGTAGCATTTCTAACAGAGCTGGGTCAGACATGGCTTTGTAAGTCAAGCAGATATCGCCTCTAAGTAGGCGATATTTTGAGTCTGTCCATATAGGACAAGTGTTTAAGGCCTAGGATCCTCTTTGTGAGGTACTTTTGTGGACTCTCCAGTTGTTGCAGGTGTCTAGTGAGGTGCATGCCAAACTGGGGCATTGTACTCGATGACTGGCCTAATGAGGGAAGAGTAGAGGGAGGCAATGACCTCTTTCTTCCTGGATGCAAAACCCTTAGTAATAAGATGTGCCATATAGGACTTTCAGACCACAGTGGCAATGTGGTGGTCAAAACAGAGGTTGCTGTCAACCTGTGTTCCCAGATCTCTTATAACGCCTTCTGTGTTCAGTGAACTACCATCAATTTGGTAATTCAAGGGAACCGGGTTTTTCCCAAGGCGGATGACGACATATTTTTTGGCATTGAGCTTAAGGCCGTGGTTCTGACACCAGTCGTTGGTGTCATTGAGGCCTTTCTGTAGGATGTCAACATCACTTGGAGAGTTAATAATAGCTCCCAACTTGCAATAGTCTACAAACTTTTTCAGCCAGAGTCCTTTCGTGTTGGCCTGGACTTCAGAGAAGTAGATACCAAACAGGAGAGGACCCAGGACCGAACCCTGTGGGACTCCACTCGTGACTGGCCAGCAGTCTGACTTGGAGTCAGCTACTTTCACACTGTGGGTTTTATCTGTGAGCCAGTTTGCAACCCACCTGGTGATATAGGGGTTAATGCCTAGCTTAGTGAGTTTTTCTATGATTCCTGAGTGGGGAATGGTATCAAAGGCCTTGGCCAGATCAAGGTAGGCTGTATGAACCACCTTGCCTTCATCCACAGCTCTGGTGACTGACTCAAAGAAGTAAACCAAGTTGAGCAGATATGATCCACCCTTCACAAAAGCAAACTGTGTAGGATCCAGAGTTTGAAGATTCCCTATATCCTTGTTTATTAGGTCTATGATGATGCATTCCATAGCTTGGCATATCAGACTCATCAGGCTACTTGGGCGATAATTCCTCGGGTCTGTAGTCGCTCCTCCTTTGTGGAGAGGGATGACTGTAGCAGTGTGTCATTCGGTAGGGACAAAGCCTGAGGTGAGGCTGTGAGGTGCCAGTTCACTCTGTAGTTCATGTAGAACACAGCCAGGGATATTGTCAGGTCCCATAGAAGCTGTATTCTTGGCCTTGGACAGTGCTGTTTTAACTTGTGCAGCATTAATACTGGGTGTCTGGCAATCTACTGGTATTGCGATTGGTCATTTGGGGAGGGGGGTTAAAGTTAGTACTGAATCTGTTGGCCAGTATATTGGCAATATCCGTTGGCTCAGTATAGGAGGCACCATTGTGCAGTAGCTCAGAGCAAATCTGGGTATTGCTGTGGAGATTCTTTACATAACTATAGAAGGCCTTGTGGTTGTCTTTACTATCTGCTGCAATTCTGTTTTCATAGCTAGCTTTAGAGGATTTGATGAGGGATCTCAACCTTTTGTTGAGGTTGATACGGGAGTTTTTCCAGTCTTGGGACTTCACCTTATTCCACATCAATTTCCTCCTTCTGTTGTAGAGTTTGTTTATGGCAGGGGACCACCAGATTGGCTTACTTTTTTTTGAGGAGAGTGTCTTGGTTCTATTGGGTATGGCGAGATCCATGCATTTGTGTACATGTTGGTACAGTGCACTGGTGTATGATTTGGCAGTCATGCAACTATTCTCCATTTGCATGGGTGCCATGAAGTTAGCCATCTCTGTTTTAGGAGTCCAAAGTTAGCTTTGGAGAAGTTTTTCATGGTGGTTACCTTTATGGGGGTGGGGAGGGAGGGATGTGGATATTCAAGGTGATTAGTTTGTGGTCAGATCTAACCTCAGGGAGAAGTTGACTATTGGTGTAGAGAAATGGTTGCCCATGTTAGTAATGACCAGGTCAAGGATGTTGCTACCTCTAGTGGGGGTAAGAACAAGATGGTCCAGAGTATTGGAATTAATGAATTCCAGAAAGCATTGGGCAAGAGTATTGGTACATGAGTAGTTTTCCCAGTTAATGGAGGGGTAGTTGAAGTCACCCAGTATGAGAGTGTTAGGTTGGACCTTAATATTCTCCAGTGTGCTTAGGAATGTGGAGTGTGAGTCTTAGGACATGGTTGGGGACCTATAGCAAGCTATGACCTGAATCGCTGTCTTACCCAATCTTAGCTGCACCTGAAGTATCTCTGATGCGTTATGTTGGGCTACCAGTCTGGACGTGTGCGCATCCTTTACAAATATGGAAACACCACTGCCTTTGGAGCTTCGGTCCGAGTTCTGGGGCCAAAAGGTGTGGAATGAGTTATAGCCTGGTAGTGCAGGGGTGCTTTCTGCTGCCTTGTACAAGGTCTCTGTGACAGCACAAATGTCGATGTTCTCCATTTTAAGGAGTGCTTCAAGCGAGTGCATTTTGAGAGTTAGACTTCTAGCGTTGAGCAGCATGACTCTCAGATCGCAGTTGCTTGTAGCTGTTACGGTGGTAATTTGGTCTTTGGAACACCACCTAAAAAGACACTATAGGGGTGGCAAGAGCCTTGGCCAGTATCTGGAAGCCCAGCGGTGACAGATGCAGGCCATCTCTGGCAAAGCATTGAGGTCTGTCAACCATGTCATCCCAGCCAGACAGCTACTGGATCCCCTTAGAATGACACCAGAAACTTAGCCAGTTGTTGAAATCAATTATTTTCTGCTTGTACTGTGGTATCATTCTGGGTGATGGTAGGATGCTGCTCAGGGCTAGGGTCATACCTGCCTGGGCTACATAATCCAAGAGCTCCTCCATGTCTCTTTTCATGTAGTCCAGGGAGGTATGTCTCAGGTCATTCACACCCACATGTACAACGACAGAGTCATATTTGTACCTGTTGTTGAGGGACCTGAGTGCATGCGTTATGTGAAAGCAATAAGCTAAATACAGAACACCATATTATGGCTAAGAGTCCTGTTTTGCTGCCAAGTCAGAACAATCCGTAGTTGTTTTAACTGCTGTACCATGAGAAATATTATAGCAATGTAGATATGTAAATGTCTGTGTTGCGATATTTAAGTATTGTTATATACAATTGTTGTGATAGTTTACTACTGCTATATCTGTGATAGAACTGTCTCTTTAAATTCATGGGCTACCTAAATTATCTGGTATATATCACTAAGTCAGGTGTTTTTTTTTTTTTTTTTGTCAAGGGCTTCATAAGCGAATGCATAACAGTTGCTGGAGCCTTTTTTACTAAACACTTTGTACCTGTGTAAATAGTACAACGTGCTACTACTCTTAAACCCAATACCCCTCCTGCCTGGGTGATTATTATTTCAGTTACTTCTTACAGCACTTCTCTGTCATTCCCCTTTCAGAGACCTTAACGTAATAATTGTTTTTGTCTCCATCTTTTCATTTAGTGACCACTGTCCCTGCAAACGGGTTCTCTCTCAGTCCCCCACTTGCTGAATCCTTGGCCATTGGTCACATCTGCAGTGAAGAAACCAGCCACAAGGACTCAAGGGCTTTGGAGAGAAGATAGGGTACTGTAGGTGTATAGCTACGTTTCCATCTTATCCTGCTACTGTAGAAAGTAACTGGTCTAAAGCAGAAATAACTGGTTCTACCCATGTGTAGGGACGGCAGCTGCACCCCCACCCCCATCTGCTGTAAATACATTCTCCAGTTAACTTTTTCTTTTTAGTTATCAGTAAACCAAGATAAAGCTCTAGGCAAAAAATTTAACCCAGTAGATACACTGGAATTGCCCACTTGTAAAATAGAGGCAAAAAGGTACTTAAACTGCCACTCTTTGTCTGCTTCAAACTAGGTATCTACCCAGAAAGGACACAGCTGACATCAGGTCTATAGATTGTTTTTCCCTACTAGATTCTAATAACTCCTAATAATTTGGCTATTTAGACACTTACCCTGCAATCTTTAGCCTGTGGGGGGTTCTAGCCCACTCAGTTCGCTACGCTCATTCCTCTCCCCTCCCTGCCACCTATTCTCACCTGCCCCCAGTACCTCTGCATTTATTCATAGCCTTAACCCCACCCCTAATTGTCAGCAATTAGGCTGCACCACTACTCACCCCCTCCCCCTACATCCAACACAATCATGCTACTACCTAATATAATAACAATCCTAACCTGCGTAGTTCTAGCTCATATTACATCCTACCAAGGCTCCACGGTCACATGCCCAAACAACTTCCACTGTACTCTCTCAACACCCTCCCTCAAACATTTACACTATAACTACACAACCCCTACCACCAAAACCATCCTCCCAATACACACACTCCATTACCAAACACCTAACACTCTCAAAAATAAAATATCCCTAAGATACCATAAGCAATTTACTATGTATATAAAACATATCCTAAACACCCTCTATAAACTAGCCCTCACTGGAGACATCCATCCAAACTATGGTCCTCCTAAATCCAACCCAACCACAAACCCTAGTCCAAGCAACCCCCCCACAACACAACTCCTAGCCAACAAGAAAACAACAGACCTACTTATAATGTCCCTAAACATCAGAAGCATATGCAATAAAATCCAAGAACTACACGCCAGCATAAGCATATATTCCCCAGATATTCTCTTCCTAACTGAAACCTGGCTCAAACCTCACATCAAAAATGAGGAAATACTTCCACCTGAATACAACATCCTTCGCATAGACAGATTGACAAAAAAGGAGGTGGTGTAGCATTGATATTTAAACACCACCTCAGTAATCAACTCCTGAATACATCTGCCCCTCACCACAACAATGAAGAAATGCTTTATGCCAATCTCAAACTAAACCCATACAAAACAATCAATATCATAGGATGCTATTTCCCACCAGGGCAAAATATTACACCCCTAGAAAATCTCCTGAGCTGGGCTACTCTATCTCTACCCCAAGAAACGATAATTTTCGGTGGCTATCCTGTAATAACAGTATCCCAACCATTCACCTTAACCTCCATGGGTTCACTCAACTCATTCCATCCCCTACCCGAATCAACAAAAACCCTAACAATCATACCTTACTTGACTGGATCATAGTCAACAAAGCCCCTCACTCTTACCTAGCAGGCTGCTTGCCTGACAGGCTTAGCGACCACTCCCCCACTTTCCTAGTTCGGCACCACACAAACAGTCTGAAGCCCATTATCCACAGGCAAATACGGAACAAATGAAAATAAACTGCACAGCAACGTACATGGTCAGAAACTTTAATAATCACAGAAAAAAGTAGTAAGGTTAGCACTTTCACAACTCGCAGGTCGCTTCATCACACCATTTAATACAAACTAAAAACATCTTATATAACAACATCATGATGTCAGCTGATGCAATTATCTATTTAAAGAAATACATTCCCCAAGCTATTATGAACTGATAAAATGCTATAACCTATAAAAAATACATATGTATATATCTAAAACATCTTAAAACATCCATAAGATGTAATAAAACACTAAAAATGTGTCAATATTATCATAACAATTATTATAAAAATAGTTATTTATGTTTTAAGGGATGTGCTTTCAAGAAGGGTTTTAATGAAAACATACTATTCAGGCCTGGAGGTTTCTCTGAATTAAGCAAGAGAATCCATCTCTGTTCAGTGGCCTCTGTCCAATTCTCCAGGTCACCTCCTCTAATATTATCATCAATAATCTGTAATATTAAAAATTTAAATGTATGTGTAGAATCTGTCTGTGTTACGTGGGTATGCAGAGCATTCGTTTCTTTTTTATTTTTAATGTCTGTAATTCTATCCTTAAAACACCTGTTTGTTTTTCCCACATAATACACATGGCATTTCTCACAAAATGAGAAGTAGACAATATTCGCAGTTCTACAGTCTGCATAATAATGTAACGAAATATTAAAATTAGAAAGGGGATGTCTATAAATAGCATCCCTTTATATATGGCTGCATGCTGAGTACTTCCTACATGGAAAAGTACCTGTCCTCATAGAAACTCTTTTGACAGCAGAATTAGATTTATTACAGAAATGTTGCTTCAAGGACTTGTTATTTCTAAATGAAAAAGAGGGGGTAGAACCAATTTTATCTGTGAAGCCTGGAATATTACGTAGAATATTCCAATTTTTCTTGATAATTTCACAATAACTATCAATATCACTTGAATATTGAAGAACAACTCTAAAGGTGTTCATGGTGTTAGATGAAGGTGTGACAGAATGTACTCCACCTGTTGTGGTGTCAAAAAAAGGTTTACATCTACTTGATCTCAATGACCATGCTTCATTGATTGCCTTATCTATATCTAATTCTGAATACCCCCATTCTATAAATTCTAATTTAGCTTCTGCAAGGGCTCTTTTAGCATTCATATCATTGTTATGCAAACAAAGTACTCTGAAGATTTGTCCCTTGAGCACATTTCTGGGAATATGTCTGGGATGCATACTTCTTTTGTGTAGGAGGGTGTTTTTTCTTATAGGTTTCTTAAAAATACTACTGGAAACTGCATTCAATTCAGACTTTTTAAGAAGTACATCCAGAAATTCAATTTCATTATAAGAATAACTAAGTGTAAACTTCAAAAAACAGTGGTACTGTGCATATAAGCAACAAAATTAACTAATTATTGTATATCTCCTTTCCATAACAGAAAAATGTCATCCACAAAACGAACATACCAGAGAATTTTATTATAATATTCATTGGTTGTTGTTAATATAGATGTGTGTTCCCACTGTGCCAAAACTAGATTGGCGTAGCTGTTGGCAGAGGCTGTGCCCATAGCTACGCCAATCTTCTGAAGGTAAATTTCATTTTCAAAAGTGAAAATATTGTTCTCAAGAACAATTTCCAATAACACAAAAAGCAACATCACTGTATCACTAGAATAACAATTGTTAACAGTCAAAAAACTCCCTGACCATTTCAATGCCCTTGTCATTAGGGATACTAGTAAAAAGTGATTCAACATCTAGTGTAACAAAAATATAATCACTGTCAATGATCAATAGCCAAGTGTGTAATCTTTCTAAAAATGACTTGGTATCCTTCAAAATAGTATGACATGTATCTAATACTCTATGTAAGTTATTTTCTAGAAAAATGGATAGTGCTTCAGTACACCATCCAATACCAGACACAATAGGTCTCATAGGTGGAACTTTCTTATTTTTATGGATTTTAGGTAATCCATATATCATTGGAATTAGTGGATGGGCTGCATTAAAAATTTGAAATAAATCTCCAACCAACTCCTTCTGAATCCAAATAAAACTAAACTCCTCTTCTTCCTCCATAAGTCAATCAAACACCTCAAATCCTCCTTCTCTATCACCTCACTAAATAACACACTTATTAAAGTAGAACCTCACACCAAACTATTGAGAGTCATAATAGATGATCAACTTACATTTGATCTCCTCATACATAAATGCACTAAAAAGGCTCACCAAAAACTTGCCCTACTTTACAGGAACAAAAACATTTCTAAGGATTCTAAAGTTGCACATGTTCAGGCTTACTTACTTCTTACATTCTTTATGATATCCCCATCCTCACACACCTTCAAACTAACCTACTGATTAAACTCAACTTGCCTACAATAAAACTCACCAAATTTGCAGCTAACTTGCCATACTGCTCTCACCACGGCCTGGTACTAAAAAACCTACACTGTCTGGAATTTCACCATCAACTCTTGCTTCCACAACTTCACCTCACCCAGCTCATACTAAACCAACCCCACACGTATCCTGCTCTCTCCTCCCTCATCTCTCTTTTTGTCCTTAATCGTACACCATGTAACTCAGACCAATTTATCCTCCAGATGTACAAACCTAACAAATCTATAGGAAAATTTCTATACGGCCGTATGGTCGCAAGTGCCTGGAACAAACTGCCCATATATGTTAGACTAATACCTAACTCAAATTGTTTCAAAAAACACTAAAAATGCTAAATTCTTGGACTTGCCTCTGTCATGACCCAACTTAACTTATCTCCACCCCCCCTGAACTATTCTCAGTTCCCCTCTGAATTATCCTCTACCCCTACTTACTTATCTCCTCTTTCCTCTCTACTACCCCCTATCTCAAATTCTATGCTTTCCTCAATGATTCTCCAAGCAACATTACAGTCAAAAATCAGTGTTTCATCCTTCACTTACTCTAACCTTCCTTAGCTTACCCTATAACTTTAACTTCATCTACTCTCCAGTTGTAACTTCATTTCTATTCCTTTACTGCCAAACATCAGAATTTCTGGGTCTATATTAGAACACCGAACTTTCAAAATTTCGAGTGTTCTAATATCGACCCATTTTTAGCGAATGCTGAAAATATCAAAGAAACAGAAAACCAATTTTTTTTCCTAGGGAAAGAATTTGGTTGTCCGTTTCTGTTGCTTCGGTATTTTCAGTGCTGTGGTGGAATGTTACGGGTCAGGTTCAGGTAAGTGTGCAATTGTGTGGACGTGAGGGTTAGGGTGGGGTAGGTGAGTTAGGGTTAGGGTGCAGGTGAGGTGACTGTGCGATAGTGGCGGACCTTAGGGTTAGGGTTTAGGTTAAGGTAAGTGGAGAGTTAGTGGTGTATGTATAGTTTAGTGTAGGGTTAGGTGTAAGAGTTTAGGTGTATGTGTGTGGATTGCTGTTTGTTTGGTGTGCTTGTGTTGTGTGTATGTGTTTTGGAATAGCAAATTTTTTCCCTAGGAAAAAATTCACTGTTCTGTATGTTCGATGTTAAATATTTGATTAATGTTGTTGTTGTGTCTTTTGGCTTTTCCTGGTTAGGGGTCGCCACAGAGGAACTCCAGTCCGCTAATGATTGGCAGTAGATTTTTATGTGCCGAGTTGCCAGCCCTGACGCACAACCTTCAACGAAGGTACACCCATTCACGCATGTCTCCAGACAGAAGACGCCATAGCTGAGAATCGAACGGGACAACATCTTACTGTGAGGTGACAGCGCTACCGCAGCACCACCACTGCAGTGTTAAATTTTCGATTAATAGGGTTCGATATTAGAACACTCAAAATTTTGAAAGTTCGGTGTTCGAATATAGACCCAAATTTCCTCACACCTCCTTACTGTCACCTAGCCTCAGTATGAAAATCCACTTTAAACTTGTATATGTAATATGTGACCATGTGTAAACCTAGTACTTGTTAGTATCAAAATACTATGTATATAGTATGTATTTCTGCTTTCTCAACTTATTTATATTCTGTTATACTCACATGAACTACTAATATATTGTGTTGTATTATCTGGAGCTTTACTCCTTGGGTCTCTGCTGAAAATGGGCACTTGCTCAGCCAGACCAACCCAGTCAATAAATGTCAAATAAATACATAAATAAATAAATCTGCTGTTTGTTTACAGAGAGGTACCCCAGGAATCCACAGGTTTTTCACCCTTTGAGTTGTTTTATGGGCATAGGGTGAGAGGACCTTTAGATCTGATTCGTAATGAGTGGGAGGGGTGAGTGTGAATCCCACAAGGAGTTTGCCATGGCATATGTCCTAAATCTCAGGACAAGGCTCAGGGAGCTCATGGGCTTGACCCAGGGGAATCTGACAGGAGCCCAACACCAGGAAAAAGGTCTGATATGACATGAATGCTCAAGCAAGAGAGAATGCTGTGAGACAGCAGGTGATGGTTCTCATTCCTGTCAGACACAGTAAGCTGCAGGCAGCTTGGAAGGGACCCTTCAAAGTGGTAAGGAAGTTCAGTGATGTTAACTACATGGTAGAACTGCTAGGCAGGAGGCAGGGGCATAAATTGTACCATGTAAACATGATGAAACCATACCATGATAGAGAGACCCTTGTGCTAAGTATTTGCAGTGGATGGCAGGAGGAGTCTGAGGGGGATCTGGTGACTGATCTCCTCACTGAGGCTTGGACTGACACCTCAGTGGAAGGCGTAGCAACATCCCAGCAGCTATCCCCTATTCAGGTTCGAGAAATCCTAACAGTTTTACAGGAGTTTAAGGGGCATATTCACTTGGAAAGCTGGATGCACCCACATGGTGCAGCACCATGTGGATACAGGACTCCAAAGGCCTATCAAGCAGGCCCTTACAGGGTGCCTGAGAGAGTCAGGCAGACTCTGAGGGAGGAGATACAGGAAATGTTGGAACTGGGGCTAATCCAGGAGTCCAGCAGTCCCTGGGCCTCCACAGTGGAGCTGGTACCAAAGAAAGATGGCAGCACCAGGTTCTGTGTGGACTACAGGAAACTAAATAGTCACACATAGTCAGATGCTTACCCCTAGCCTAGGACAGATGAAGCCTTAGAGCAGCTGGGTGGGGCTAAGTATCTAACCACTATTGATCTGACCAAGGGCTGCTGGCAGGTGTCCTTGATTTCTATGGCTAGATAAAGGTCAGCCTTTATGACTCCTTTCAGGTTATAGGAGTCCACAATGATGCCCTTTGGGATGAAGAATGCCCCAGTGACTTTACAGAAGGTGGTAGATCATATTCTAGGAGGAGCAGGAGATTTTTTCCCTTGCTTACCTGGATGATATTGCCATCTACAGCCATTCCTGGAATGAACACCTTCAGCATGCCAGGGATGCCCTAGACAGATTGTAAAGTGGAGGGCTGACCATTAAGCTCGGTAAGTGTCAGGTGGGTATGGCAGAGGTCCCCTAACAGGAACATAGAGTGGGGAGTGGTAAGATCAGGACAGAACCTGCCAAAGTGGAAGTCATTCAGGCTTGGCTTACCCCTGTTACTAAAAAACAGGTGAGGGCATTCTTGGGGACAGCAAGTTTGTTCCCAATAATAGTACAGCAGCTGCTCCCCTCACAGACCTGACAAGGAAAAACAGGCCAAACAAAGTAGTGTGGACCCCAGCCTGTGAGCAGGCATTCCAAAAGCTTAAATGGGCATTGGAAGAACTCCCTGTGTTAGCCAGTCCAGAGTATAACAAATAATTTGTTGTGCAGGTGGATGCTTTGAACCATGGGGTAGGGGCTGTACTCAGCCAGGTTTCCTCAGAGAGAGAAGAGTACTCAGTGGTATATCTCAGCTGTAGACTCCAACCCAGGGAGGAATGTTATACAGCTGTAGAAAAGGAATGTGTAGCCATAGTGTGGGCACTGCAAAAACTTCAATCCTATCTGTATGGAAGGAAATTCACTGTAGTTACAGACCACAATCCCTTAACATGGCTACATCGAGCCAGCCAGCAAAATGCCAAGTTACTAAGGTAGAGCCTAGGGTTGCAGGCATATGATATGACAGTGCGGAACCATAGTGTGGTTAGCAATGCATATGCAGATGGGCTCTCAAGACAGAGTATAGGGTAATGTATTCCCAGATAGGCTAATTCCTCTCAAGCAATGTTTCTCAAGGAGCACTTAAAAAAACTATAATGAATCTTCAAAGGGGGGGGGAGATGTGACAATAGGAGGTACTGTCAGCCATGCCAGGCGAAGTGGGGCAGTGGATGTGTAACATATGCCAGCACAACTAGCTGGAATTTGGTAAATAATTATATGTCATTTGTATTTCAAACTGATTTGTACATATGCTTATGCTAAAAATGTATTTGTGAGCTTTGCTTGTGTTAAAATGTAGCAACAGTGTACCCTGCTGGAAGGAAAAGAAATGTACATGTATTATTGTAACTGAATTAAATGTTTATGTTTTAACAGAGGACCAGAAGAGAAGACGTTAATCTCAAACTTAATTACTTTATGGGTTAAGTCATAAAGATCTTATCCCACACTTTTGAATGGAGCCAGAGATGCAATGTCTGTGCTAGAGAATAGGTTGCAGCTCTTCTAGGAAGAGTGGAATGGTTTTATTGTTTTATGGCTTCCAGATGCTTTAATAAAACTTAGCTAAAAGTCTAGTGTGTACTGTAGCACATAGGTGCTAAACCCTGTTAGCTTCTAGTGATTGGGGATAGTGCAGAAAACAGAGTCAGATGACCAGATGTGTGTTGTCATTCTGTAAGCCAGAAATAATATTTAGCTATTAGTAGGAGACTACTCTCAGCATTCTTTATTCTGTCTTGGATCCAACAACAAAGACCAGTTGCCAACATTATATTGCCTTTCTCTATTCAGTAAGCAGGAAGAGTAATTCTTTAGATTAGTCAGGAAAATATAGTGAGAATAGTTAAGCATTGTTTTTGCTGTAACTGTGTGACTCTTTCAAGAAGTGTTATTTTCAGTATTTCCTGTGAGTGGAACTCTGGTGTTTACTGTGATTAGATATTTAGCATTTTCATGTTCTTTTATTATTAAATATATTGAAACTTTTCATTTTGGCTGGTTCTTTTTAAAAAGTATTTAAGTTTTGAGAGTATTTGCACACATTTATTTGGTGATTAACTCTGGCCACTCACTGTTTGGTCAGCATTACCATTTGTATTAATATTAATTTCACTCAGTATAATTACATATCCTTTTAAGAGCCTTATAGTAACTGATTGGTGGCAGTGAATCTACCTTACAGTCTGGGAAAAGTTCATAGAGCAGGTAATTTGTGCCAGCCTTACCCAAGTGTGTGTGTGAAAAGTAAATCTCAAGAGTGGGTGTGTCAGCTACTTAGACAGGGACACAAAGCACTGGTTTCATATACAGAGTGGTGGAGGACTTGGCTTGGGCACTCGGCTATGGACTTAACTCTGAAGCTATGACAGTGGGGAGCCTTATGGGGAACTTGGGGAGAAAGAGAGAGAGAGAGAGAAACCCAGACCCTGGGCTGAGTGTGTTCCCTATGTGCTCTTAAGGGAAATTGTGCTTGATGCAGAGAGGTCTGCATCTGGAAATGCTGAGTGTATCCATTTGTATTCAAAGTGGATGTCCCTCTCCAGTATCAGTGATGAGGATTCAGCCTCCTTGATTACTGGCCCAGAGTGGGGAGATCACATTCACAACCAGTCTTGTTGCAAGAAAAGAGAGACTGTGAGAAATGCAATATTCAAGAATTGCACCAAGAGATGAAACATGTCTCCAAATAAGCAGTAGTGCAGAAAACACTGACTGCTATCGGGCTATATAGTCATTTTATGTATTCCAGTTATAGAAGACTACAGAAGAAACCATATAGATAGGTGGATATATGGACACTTTGAGAGTAATTCATTGTTCCAAGGCTGAAAAGTTTTATTTAAGTAAAATCTGAAAATTGTTTTAAGTAAAATGTCTGTGTGTGTGAGTTTGTACATTTATAAAAGGGATGTCACCAGCATCATCAGAATTAGGGACAGGCTCAGGGCAATCAGACTCGAGTGTAAAGAGAGGGATGTCGTCATAATCTCAGCCAATAGTCCACACCAGGGTTGTGATTATGTCATAATCTCATCCTATAGTCCACAGCAGGGTTGTAATTATGTCATAATCTCAGTCTATAGTCCACAGCAAGGATGTGATGATGTCATAATCTCATCCTATATTCCCACCAGGGTTGTGATTATGTCATAATCTCAGCCTATCGTCCACAGCAGGGATGTGATTGTTATAATCTCATCCTACAGTCCACAGCAGGGATGTGATGAAGTCATAATCTCAGCCTGTGCTCTACAGCAGGGTTGTGAATACAAGGAAAACATGCTTTCAGGCAGTATTTTCAGGACCTACTAGATAAAGTGTAGTAAAATGAGTTTGTGCTTTATCAGAATGCTCAAATCAGGACAAACAGCACAGGATATAAGGACTGTCTGGGTCCACATGGATGAGGCAACAGGAATAGTGAAGGACAGCCCATTCTAGACTTATATCTTGTAAATGGTTTCTTGGTGACCAACACATGGGTCAGCAAGACAGACAGTCACAAGATCACATAAAAGACTAGTCAATATGCAACTGAGGTAGACTTCCTCCTACTAAGGAAAGCACACTGGGGTAGAATCAACAAATACAAAGTCATCCACAGTCAGTCGGCCCACAGCATAAACCACTGTTTGCCACCAGCAGCACATTGTGGTCAGAGTTTTTAAGGTCAACAGATACCAGACTGAAGACCTTGAAGTTGACTGGAGAGAAAACACAAGAGGTCAAAGAATTATTCAGGGCTTTGCACCTCAAGAAGAGGAGAAAGTAGCTGGACTAGAAGAAGAAGAAGAATGGCACCATCTCAAAACAGCATGTGTGAAGACTATAGAACAGATATGTGGCTGAGCCAGGTATGTAAATAAGTGACATAATGAAAGCTGGTGGTAGAATGTACAAGACCAGGAAGTCATCCAAAGAAAGGAGGAGTGCAGGAAGACGTGGGAGATAGAAAAGACTGACCAGGCTAAGAGTGAATACTGATTGGCTAATAAAAAGACTAAGAGAGGAGCTACAATAGAAAAAGAAGGCATCAGAGGCATGCTACCACTTCTGGAAAGTGACTCAGTAGGTGGTACAACGAAACTCTTACCAAGTTGCAAAACAAAGACAGAAAGATAAAGAAAATAGTCAAACACCCGTCGTAAGGAATACCAGCAACAACCTACTCAGCGGTCTACAGGACATCAAAAGCAGATGGCAGGAGTACTTCCACCACCTTCTGAATGAAGAAAACCCCACAGAAGCTGTACTGCCCTAGACACAGCCTACAATGAGAGAAGAGGAGAAGCCCACCCTAGAAGAAGCAAGAATAGCACTAAGGAAAATGAAGTCAGGGAAAGCACCAGGCTCAGATAAGGTCACAGCAAATGGCTTCAAATGATGCTCCTTCTTTCTTTTGATGACTTCCTGGCACATCCCAGATGACTGAATAATAAACAAAGTAGTGCCAGTGTACAAGTACAAAGGAGACATTCACAACTGTGGGCAGTATAGAGGTATCACACTCCTGCCACACTGCTTGAAAGTTCTGGAGAGGGTGGTAGATAAATGAATGCGCTAAATAGTAGAAGTAAGTCGGGAGAAGGGCAGTTTGCATTCAGATCAGGATGCTAAACAACTAACCTGACATTTGCACTGAGACAAATATTTGACAAGAAGCTAGCGATGAGGAAGACTCCAATTAGGCATCCATAGACTTGGAGAAAGTATATGAGAAAGTCTCAAGAAAGCTGATTTGAGCAGTTATGCAATGGTTCAAAATCGCAGAAACACTTCCTATGTACAGGAACTCAATAACTCAAGTATGAACAGTGCTTGGCCTCACAGAGGGGTTCCCAGTGGGAGTGGATGTGCACCAAGGTTCAGCTCTGAGCCCACTACTGTTCATACTGGTGATGGACTATATTAGCAAACAGGTCGCAGGAGACAGATCAACAAAGCTGTTGCATGCAGACAATGTGGCATTACAGGCAGACTCTGAGCACGAACATCAGCAAATGACAATGGAATGGCATGCAAACTTGAAGACACACTAGCTGAAACATGGTACAGATAAAACAGTTGTGATGGCACAAATGAGGGAATAAGAAGAAGCTGAGAGCTGATATAGAAGCGAAAATGTTGGAGCAGATTAACAGCTTCAAGTGTCTATGAGGGATGGTTGAGGAGAAGGGAAGTCTGAGTGAGGAGGTCAAAGCTAAAACCAGAGGGGCTGAAGCCATCTGGCACAGAGTGTCAAGGGTCGTGTATGATAGAAGAATGCCAAAGAAGTTGAAAAGTAAGGTGTACAAAACAATGGTGAGACCAGTACTACTGTATGGTACAGAATCCTGGGAAGTGAAGGAAGAAGAGCTGAAGAAGCTGGAGGTGTTGGAGCTATGGTGCCTGAGATGGCTGGTAGGGTACGTGCTGTAGGATGGATGAAGAAATGAAGATATCAGAGCAGACGTCCAGGTAGCTCCAAGTGCAGGCAGAGGTCAAAGTTAGGGCACATGTGCTGGAAAGCAAAATACAGTCTGATGAAGAAGATATGGGAGAGACAGGAAGAAGGCAAGAAGAAACAAGGCCATCCAGCAAAGGGATGGATGGACCGTGTAAGAGAAGACCTGCGACAGTCAGGCATGACCATTGAAGAAGGTAAGAGAGTGACACTGAATCAAAAGAGAGAGATAGTGACAGTTGACATGATACCCAGACTCCCATGTACAAAGTGGGGAAAATAGAATGAATGATGATGATGATGATGATAATGAGGATGACGACAAGACACTTCAGAGTTAAAATAGGACCCTCCCACTCAGAATCTGTTAAAATAGGACCCTCCCACTCAGAATCTGCAGCAATTTACAAAGGTGCACAAGGATCCATTCTTGCCCCCTCCTCTTTATCATATTCATTACCAAACATCCTTGTGGTTTACCCCATTTCCCCCTCATCCTATTTAATGAAAACAAGATCTTTTACTGATGAGGTCACTCTCACACCAACATTAAGTCCCAACTCCAGTCCAGCTTACATGACTTCCACCAGGGCTCATGAGCCATAAACTACTTCTCAATCCCTTTAAGATCAAAGCTACGTTTTTCAGCACTCTACAGAAAATTCACCAAGCACCTGACTCTTTAACTATCCTTCACTTATGCAACAATTCCACAGAAACAGCCTCCATCTTCAAATACCTAAGATTATGGCTTGGTCAGCCTCTGAACTTCCATTTCCACATAGACAGAGTCAGAGCAAAAATAAACTCCCTCCTCTTCTAGGCCAAAATGATCTCCCCCTTTTCCATCTCAACCAGCCAGGGCAGCCATTGGCAAAGGAATTCTCCTTTCTCACTTTGAATATGGACTACCTATTTTCGCTTCTGCCTCCATGAATAATACCACCACACTCCAATCTCTAACATCATCTGCCAGTTCATTACAAACTCACCTCTCTGTGAGCATCACTGTAACACCTGTAGAGAAGCCAATGGCTACCCAACTGTTAAGAATCCAACTCTTTAAACTAATCCATCTACAAGTATATTTTCCTTGCAGCTAAACATCATGAAAAAACCTCCTCATACAACCTCAGATACCAGTCACAAACTACACTAACTCTCATTACCCCTAGAAACCAAACCCAACAGCACTGCACATGCTCTGTCACACCAACTCCCATTACCCCTAGAACCAAACCCCACAGCACTGCACATGCACTGTCTCACCAACCCTCATTACCCCAGAACCAAACTCCACAGCACTGCAGATGCTCTGCCTTACCAGCTCTGATTACCCCAGAACCAAACTCCACAGCACTGCAGATGCTCTGTCTCACCAACCCTCATTACCCCTAGAACCAAACTCCACAGCACTGCAGATGCTCTGTCTTACCAGCTCTGATTACCCCAGAACCAAACTGCACAGCACAGCAGATGCTTTGTCTTACCAACTCTCATTACCCCTAGAACCAAACTCCACAGCACTGCAGATGCTCTGTCTCACCAACTCTCATTACCCTAGAACCAAACTCTAAGGCACTGTACATGCTCTGTCTCACCAACTCTCATTACCCCTAGAACCAAACTCTACGGCACTGCACATGCTCTGTCTCACCAACTCTCATTACCCCAGAACCAAACTCTACGGCACTGCACATGCTCTGTCTCACCAACTCTCATTACCCCAGAACCAAACTCTATGGCACTGCACATGCTCTGTCTCACCAACTCTCATTACCCCTAGAACCAAACTCTACGGGACTGCACATGCTCTGTCTCACCAACTCTCATTACCCCTAGAACCAAACTCTACGGCATTGCACAGGCTTTCTCCTCTCAGCCAACTACTCTTCGGCAAACCCTCCACATCAACATCAAGGTAATCAACACTTAACCCAAATTCAAAATACAACTCAAAAAGCACCTCTTCGTCCAAGCCAAATGCTCCTGCTGCAAGACAGGACATTGCATCTAACACACTATCTCTGTCTCTTTTCCAAGTCTCTTCTCCTCTCAGAACTATTGAAGGTTGACACACTTTAGAAATTAATGTATATATTCCACATAACATTCACCTTATTTACTGGAACGTACAGTTTTTCCAGGTAAATAGTCTAACAACTCTGTCATTGCTTACATTTCTGTATTTTTGTTTATGAAATATTCTCTGTATCACCCAGACTTCTCTATATCTCCCAGACAGAGTATGAAATTGTTCAGTACTGATCAATGCACTATCCCGGTAAACAAAAATAAAATAAGTAAATTACTTTTTTGCTGTTCATTCCTATTTAAAAAGTGTCGCTCAAGAGCAAAAAAGATGTAAAAAATTTAATTTTTACATGTAAATGTAAATGTTTCTCCAGCTTTTAACAACAGATACTCCATCTTACTACAAGCATTTTTAATGTATATGTTGTAAACTTATTTTATTAATCCTTTGCTGACCAGGTTAGTCCCACTAGGTTAGTAGCCTAAATAGAATTCATGCAAATATTTAAATTCATCTCAGTCTTAAATATTGTTTGGAAACTTAATTCTTATTCAGATTTTGCAGTCTTCTTTTCATTCTACTGCACTTCCTTTCTAATATACTTACTTTCTGTATTGCATTTGCTATACATTGTTCACTGCTTTCAGTTATTGTCATTATACTATTAGACTTGACTCATGACTGAAAAGTGTCAAATGACCAGCTCACCTATCCTGTTATCAAATTGCAAAACAAATAATTTCCCGAGCTCCAAATGGCTAAGATAACATGTTTTTACTGATGGGAGAGTTGAAACCGTGCTCTGCTTTCCCTCTCCCCCTTTGGAAGGCACTATCATTTTAATAGCAAGGTCAGATGGCCATTTCAACCTACGGCCCTCAGCTCTCATGTCTGGAGTTCACAGTGGATTTCACAAAGAACATCATTTTTAGCAGGGAAGGAAGAAGCCATGATGTGAGCTGTCAAATGACCTCAAATCCCACACAACTTTGAAACTGCTTTTCTACTTTAACAACATGCACAATATAAGCTTGTCTTATCTTTCTTCCAAAGTAGATCCACCTGTAGTCTTTCCTTTGCATCTTATCTTATTTCCATGGGCATACAGTTAAAATTTCATAAAAGGAATCCTATATTTCAGAATATATACATATATATATATATAGAGAGAGAGAGAGAGAGAGAGAGAGAGAGAAAGAGAGAGATAGAGATAGATATAAATATAGATTAGATATAGATATAGACACATACATACATGTATGTATAATATATATATATATATATATATATAGAGAGAGAGATAGATTATATACGTGTGTGCACATATATATATATATATATATATATATATATATATATATATATATATACACACACACACACATAGATTGATATAAAATACACACACACACAGACACACACACACACACACACACACACACTCACACACAATATTTGCTAACCATCACTCCTGCCATGACTTGAACAGCCCATCTGTCCCAGGTATCCATGAGGTTTTCCCATGATTTAAGCCGTACCTCCAGTCTCAGTTGCAGCTATTTGCACTGACAAATGTCTGCCTGCATGCCTGTGCAAATTCTGGCTGCAGTGTTATGCACTGCTTGACAAGAAGTACACACCTGCTTCTTCCACAAACTCTTGTATCCTAACCCCATGAGGCAGAGCACCTTAGCATGCAATGATAGGCCATGCCACATCTTTCCCTGGATAGGCATTGGTCACTTCTGTCTCCATCTCTCCAATACCAAGTCCTCCAGTTCCCATTCCTGTTCTAGAACCTAGGCCATGTGAGATGTAGTCAGGTTCCTCTGTTTACATTAAGGAACTGAGTGATGTTATTTTGATGTTAAGTGTCTCAGTTTATGGGTTAAACTTTATAATGCTAAAGCAGTTTCTCCTCTGGACGTTCAGTTCAATTCATGCAGGTAGCTTTATTAGTGGCAATGGCCCTTGGTAAAAGGACTTGTCACCTGCAGGCTGTATGTGCAGGAGATCCTTTGTAGTTTTACACACTGATAAGGCAGTTCTGAGAACTTATCCAGCTTTCATGATTTACGTGATTTCAATTCTGGCTTCACAGCAGCAGATTTCTTCCTGCAACAGGAAAACAAAAGGGAAAATGATTTATATAAACTGGATATACACAGGCAACTTGGTTATTTTAGTACTATAATCAACTACATATAATCAACTGTGTTTCTTTCCAGAAAATGAGTTCTACAGCAGCAGAAAGCGAGAGGAGAGACTTTCAGTGATTTAAGTAACTTCGTTTGGCTTCTTTTGCTTGTTGTTTGCTGACCCCACTTGACCCCACTTTATTCTAACCACTGCTTAAGTCTTGCTACTTACTTCAACTGTATTCTGTAAAGTTTTATTGTCTCGACTTTATTTGCTCGTTTTAAGTTAAATTCAACTATGTTACTGTTGTAGGCTACACACTCAAGTGCACAAGCCATTTTTCTGCTTTAAAATAGTGTTTTTGCAGTTCTAATTGTTGTATTTTTGAAAAAAATACTATCTCCTTGCTCGTTTCCTGCCTTTCTGTAACTAGAATAGTCTGGATTTCAGATTTGCTGATCTCAGGACTGTATTGAGGTTTCTGTGTTGCCCAGACCTTACTGAGATAGAGGAAGCTTCTCTGCCTATCAGTGGGAGTGGTAACCTCTGAGCAGCCCATCTGTCGCTAAAGGAGTGGTTTCAGCTCAGAAACTGTATTTTTATTGGCCATTTTGGGATATTTCTATCCCTTTCATCTTTCTGTTTAAAAAAAAACATGTTTGTGCAGATTTGCATGATGCGCAGCGCCGCTTAGCTAAGTTAAAACCGTTACCGGTGCCTTAAAGTCTTCTCTTCAACCAATACCGGTACCTTAAAGTCTTCTCTTCAACCATTAGCGGTGCCTTAAAGTCTTCTCTTCAACCATTAGCGGTGCCTTAAAGTCTTCTCTTCAACCATTAGCGGTGCCTTAAAGTCTTCTCTTCAACCATTAGCGGTGCCTTAAAGTCTTCTCTTCAAATTTTCCCTTAGAACTTGTAAACCTTTACCTCTGAGCACTCAAATTAGACCTTAAATCCAGCACTTGCTCAGAATGTCTTGTAGCATTTATTGCAAGTTCACCCACTGCCACTAGCACTAACTTACTATAAAGGAAACAAAAAGCTTCAGTACTTAATCTAAGCATAAACAACTCAGTACTTAAAAAGCTGATCACTTTTCCAGGCATGTCCAAAGGTCAGTTTCTGATGCTTTATCCCATTAACCTGGTGAACTTGGGTATCCTGAGGCAATGCAGCAATTCCCTGTTGTACACAGACAACCCTCTCCTCCTACCTCCAAACACATCCAGTTTTGAGAGATGCAAGTACATAGCCAAACTTGAGGCTTTGCTCTCTCAATCCAAGACTGGGTCAGCCAGTCAGGAGGAGAAGGTCAACACACACATCACATCACAGATAACACATAGCCCCCCCTGTTAGCACACCACTGCTATCATATACAACACAAAACACATGACCACTTTTGCGGAGGCTCTCTCAAATTCTCTGCCCAAACAACAGAGACCTCCGAGGCATAAACGCAAGCAACCATCTCATCCAAGCATAACCCACAAAAGACAGCCCTTACAACCAGTGTGCCATTCAAGCTAAGCTCCTAAGGCAGAACAATGAACCAAACACATTAGTCATAGGTGACTCAATTGTAAGGCACACTGACGTCCCACTCTCTAGGCTGAATAAGGAGAAAGTCACGGTCAGCTGCCTGTTGGGTGTCAGGATTTGCCACATAACGCATGCACTTGGGTCTCTCCACAGCAAGTACAAATATGACTCTGTCATCATACATGTCGGTGTGAATGACCTGAGACGTACCTCCCTGGACTACATGAAAAAAGACATGGAGGAGCTCTTGTAGCCCAGGCAGGTATAACCCTAGCCTTGAGTAGCATCCTACTGTCACCAAGAATGATACCACAGTACAAGCAGAAAATGACTGACTTAAGCAATTGGCTAAGTTTCTGGTGTCATTCAAAGGGGATCCAGTACCTGTCTGCTTGGGATGACATGATAGACAGACCTTGATGCTTTGCCAGAGACAGCCTGCATCTGTCACCCCTGGGATTCTGGATACTGGCCAAGGTCCTTGCCCCTATATTGCCTTTTTTAGGCAATGTCTTGAAGACAAATTTACCACCATAACATCTGCTAGTAAACACATCCTAAGGGTTATGCTACTCAATGCTAGAAGTCTAAACCTCAAGAAATGCACTCGCTCGAGTCACTCCTCAAACTGGAGAACATCGACATCTGTGCAGTAACAGAGACCTGATTCAAGGCTCCTGAGAGCACCACTGTGCTACCAGGTTACAATGCATATCACACCTTTCAGCCCCCAAATCTGAGCCATAGCCCAAAGGGATGTGACGACCGAACCTCCAAAGGCAGAGGTGTATCCATCTCCATAAAAGATACACACACCTTCTGACTTGTTGCTCAACATATCTCATCAGAAATACTTCAGGTACAGTTATCACTGGACAAAACTGCAGTCCATGTTGTAACCTGCTACAGATCCCCCACAATGTCCCAGGACTCCCACTCTGCATTCCTGGACACTCTGGAAAACATCAAGGTCCAGCCTAATACCCTTATTCTGGGAGACTTTAACTACCCTCCATTAGTTGGAACAACTACTACTGCTCCAACTCTTTTGCCCAACGTTTCCTGGAATTCATCAACTCCAATGCCTTGGACCAACTCATCATCACACCCACTAGCGGAAACAACATTCTTGACCTAGTCATTACAAACATGAGGGACCACTGCTCTACTCCTTTGACAAACTCCTCCCTGGTCAGATCCGACCACAAGTTAATCACCACTGATATTCAAATCCCACCCCCACCCCCGAAAAAGGAAACCACAGTGAAAAACTTCTCCAAAGCTAATTTTGAACTTCTAAGGACAGAAGTGACAAGCTTCATGTCATCCATAGAAATGGGGAATGGGAGTATGGATGCTGAATCACACACCAAGGCACTGTACGAGCACTTACACAACTGCATAGATAGGCCATACCAAACAGAACGCTCTCCTCTAAAAAAAGTAAGCCAATCTGGTGGACCCCTGCCATTAATAAAACTCTACAACAGAAGGAAAAAACTGTTGCAGAAAAGGGTAAAGTTCGATGACTGGAAAATTTACCTTGGAAAACTCAGTAAAAAATTGAGATCCCTCATTAAAGCCACCAAAGCTAGTTATGAAAACAAAATTGCTACAGATACTAAGGACAACCCCAAGGCATTCTTTAGTTATGTCGAGAATCTGCATAATAATATGCAGATTTGCTCTGAGCTACAGCACAAAGGCACCACTTATACTGAACCAACTGATATTGCCAATATCTTGGCAGACAGATTTAGTGCAAACTTTACTCCCTCCTTACCCCCCAAAGGGCCCATCCACATACCCGAGAAATACCAACTCCCTATTATCATGACTGCACAAGTAGAAACCGCACTGATCAAAGCTAAGAATACCGCTTCCATGGGAACAGATAATATACCGGGTTGTTTCCTACATGATCTACAAAAAGAACTGGCACCACACCTGATTTCCCTGTTCAGCTACAGCCTCAGTTCTGGCTTTGTCCCCACTGAATGGCACACTGCTACAGTCATCCCACTCCACAAAGGGGGTGCGACTACTGAGCCTGGGAACTACAGCCCCATCAGCTTGATGAACCTGATCTGCAAGGCTATGGAACGTATTATTATAGATCTTATAAATAAGGGTATAGGGAACCTACAAACCAGGGACCCCACACAGTTTGGGTTTGTGAAAGGCAAATCATGTCTGCTCAATCTGATAGACTTCTTCGAAGCTGTCACCAGAGGGTGGATGAAGGCAAGGCTATCCACACAGCCTACCTCAATTTAGCCAAAGCCTTTGACACCATCCCACACTCTGGAATCATTGATAGGTTCACTAATCTGGGCA